>NW_027445013.1:103071-127007 GCF_048569485.1 Anomaloglossus baeobatrachus
CAAAACTTTTAGTGGATTTCTACTTATTTTATTAAATATCATCTCCACCAAACAGGACAAGCTTGCATCTGTTATAGTTTTGGAGAAAAATGTGTTCATTTCATGTATGCGCGAAATGCCTTAAAAATGGCTTTAAAATGGATTTGGAGCATGGAGACGATTATCTCGGGATTGCAAGATAACCAAACAAAACTTTTAGTGGATTTCTACTTATTTTATTAAATATCATCTCCACCAAACAGGACAAGCTTGCATCTGTTATAGTTTTGGAGAAAAATGTGTTCATTTCATGTATGCGCGAAATGCCTTAAAAATGGCTTTAAAATGGATTTGGAGCATGGAGACGATTATCTCGGGATTGCAAGATAACCAAACAAAACTTTTAGTGGATTTCTACTTATTTTATTAAATATCATCTCCACCAAACAGGACAAGCTTGCATCTGTTATAGTTTTGGAGAAAAATGTGTTCATTTCATGTATGCGCGAAATGCCTTAAAAATGGCTTTAAAATGGATTTGGAGCATGGAGACGATTATCTCGGGATTGCAAGATAACCAAACAAAACTTTTAGTGGATTTCTACTTATTTTATTAAATATCATCTCCACCAAACAGGACAAGCTTGCATCTGTTATAGTTTTGGAGAAAAATGTGTTCATTTCATGTATGCGCGAAATGCCTTAAAAATGGCTTTAAAATGGATTTGGAGCATGGAGACGATTATCTCGGGATTGCAAGATAACCAAACAAAACTTTTAGTGGATTTCTACTTATTTTATTAAATATCATCTCCACCAAACAGGACAAGCTTGCATCTGTTATAGTTTTGGAGAAAAATGTGTTCATTTCATGTATGCGCGAAATGCCTTAAAAATGGCTTTAAAATGGATTTGGAGCATGGAGACGATTATCTCGGGATTGCAAGATAACCAAACAAAACTTTTAGTGGATTTCTACTTATTTTATTAAATATCATCTCCACCAAACAGGACAAGCTTGCATCTGTTATAGTTTTGGAGAAAAATGTGTTCATTTCATGTATGCGCGAAATGCCTTAAAAATGGCTTTAAAATGGATTTGGAGCATGGAGACGATTATCTCGGGATTGCAAGATAACCAAACAAAACTTTTAGTGGATTTCTACTTATTTTATTAAATATCATCTCCACCAAACAGGACAAGCTTGCATCTGTTATAGTTTTGGAGAAAAATGTGTTCATTTCATGTATGCGCGAAATGCCTTAAAAATGGCTTTAAAATGGATTTGGAGCATGGAGACGATTATCTCGGGATTGCAAGATAACCAAACAAAACTTTTAGTGGATTTCTACTTATTTTATTAAATATCATCTCCACCAAACAGGACAAGCTTGCATCTGTTATAGTTTTGGAGAAAAATGTGTTCATTTCATGTATGCGCGAAATGCCTTAAAAATGGCTTTAAAATGGATTTGGAGCATGGAGACGATTATCTCGGGATTGCAAGATAACCAAACAAAACTTTTAGTGGATTTCTACTTATTTTATTAAATATCATCTCCACCAAACAGGACAAGCTTGCATCTGTTATAGTTTTGGAGAAAAATGTGTTCATTTCATGTATGCGCGAAATGCCTTAAAAATGGCTTTAAAATGGATTTGGAGCATGGAGACGATTATCTCGGGATTGCAAGATAACCAAACAAAACTTTTAGTGGATTTCTACTTATTTTATTAAATATCATCTCCACCAAACAGGACAAGCTTGCATCTGTTATAGTTTTGGAGAAAAATGTGTTCATTTCATGTATGCGCGAAATGCCTTAAAAATGGCTTTAAAATGGATTTGGAGCATGGAGACGATTATCTCGGGATTGCAAGATAACCAAACAAAACTTTTAGTGGATTTCTACTTATTTTATTAAATATCATCTCCACCAAACAGGACAAGCTTGCATCTGTTATAGTTTTGGAGAAAAATGTGTTCATTTCATGTATGCGCGAAATGCCTTAAAAATGGCTTTAAAATGGATTTGGAGCATGGAGACGATTATCTCGGGATTGCAAGATAACCAAACAAAACTTTTAGTGGATTTCTACTTATTTTATTAAATATCATCTCCACCAAACAGGACAAGCTTGCATCTGTTATAGTTTTGGAGAAAAATGTGTTCATTTCATGTATGCGCGAAATGCCTTAAAAATGGCTTTAAAATGGATTTGGAGCATGGAGACGATTATCTCGGGATTGCAAGATAACCAAACAAAACTTTTAGTGGATTTCTACTTATTTTATTAAATATCATCTCCACCAAACAGGACAAGCTTGCATCTGTTATAGTTTTGGAGAAAAATGTGTTCATTTCATGTATGCGCGAAATGCCTTAAAAATGGCTTTAAAATGGATTTGGAGCATGGAGACGATTATCTCGGGATTGCAAGATAACCAAACAAAACTTTTAGTGGATTTCTACTTATTTTATTAAATATCATCTCCACCAAACAGGACAAGCTTGCATCTGTTATAGTTTTGGAGAAAAATGTGTTCATTTCATGTATGCGCGAAATGCCTTAAAAATGGCTTTAAAATGGATTTGGAGCATGGAGACGATTATCTCGGGATTGCAAGATAACCAAACAAAACTTTTAGTGGATTTCTACTTATTTTATTAAATATCATCTCCACCAAACAGGACAAGCTTGCATCTGTTATAGTTTTGGAGAAAAATGTGTTCATTTCATGTATGCGCGAAATGCCTTAAAAATGGCTTTAAAATGGATTTGGAGCATGGAGACGATTATCTCGGGATTGCAAGATAACCAAACAAAACTTTTAGTGGATTTCTACTTATTTTATTAAATATCATCTCCACCAAACAGGACAAGCTTGCATCTGTTATAGTTTTGGAGAAAAATGTGTTCATTTCATGTATGCGCGAAATGCCTTAAAAATGGCTTTAAAATGGATTTGGAGCATGGAGACGATTATCTCGGGATTGCAAGATAACCAAACAAAACTTTTAGTGGATTTCTACTTATTTTATTAAATATCATCTCCACCAAACAGGACAAGCTTGCATCTGTTATAGTTTTGGAGAAAAATGTGTTCATTTCATGTATGCGCGAAATGCCTTAAAAATGGCTTTAAAATGGATTTGGAGCATGGAGACGATTATCTCGGGATTGCAAGATAACCAAACAAAACTTTTAGTGGATTTCTACTTATTTTATTAAATATCATCTCCACCAAACAGGACAAGCTTGCATCTGTTATAGTTTTGGAGAAAAATGTGTTCATTTCATGTATGCGCGAAATGCCTTAAAAATGGCTTTAAAATGGATTTGGAGCATGGAGACGATTATCTCGGTATTGCAATATAACCAAACAAAACTTTTAGTGGATTTCTACTTATTTTATTAAATATCATCTCCACCAAACAGGACAAGCTTGCATCTGTTATAGTTTTGGAGAAAAATGTGTTCATTTCATGTATGCGCGAAATGCCTTAAAAATGGCTTTAAAATGGATTTGGAGCATGGAGACGATTATCTCGGGATTGCAAGATAACCAAACAAAACTTTTAGTGGATTTCTACTTATTTTATTAAATATCATCTCACCAAACAGGACAAGCTTGCATCTGTTATAGTTTTGGAGAAAAATGTGTTCATTTCATGTATGCGCGAAATGCCTTAAAAATGGCTTTAAAATGGATTTGGAGCATGGAGACGATTATCTCGGGATTGCAAGATAACCAAACAAAACTTTTAGTGGATTTCTACTTATTTTATTAAATATCATCTCCACCAAACAGGACAAGCTTGCATCTGTTATAGTTTTGGAGAAAAATGTGTTCATTTCATGTATGCGCGAAATGCCTTAAAAATGGCTTTAAAATGGATTTGGAGCATGGAGACGATTATCTCGGGATTGCAAGATAACCAAACAAAACTTTTAGTGGATTTCTACTTATTTTATTAAATATCATCTCCACCAAACAGGACAAGCTTGCATCTGTTATAGTTTTGGAGAAAAATGTGTTCATTTCATGTATGCGCGAAATGCCTTAAAAATGGCTTTAAAATGGATTTGGAGCATGGAGACGATTATCTCGGGATTGCAAGATAACCAAACAAAACTTTTAGTGGATTTCTACTTATTTTATTAAATATCATCTCCACCAAACAGGACAAGCTTGCATCTGTTATAGTTTTGGAGAAAAATGTGTTCATTTCATGTATGCGCGAAATGCCTTAAAAATGGCTTTAAAATGGATTTGGAGCATGGAGACGATTATCTCGGGATTGCAAGATAACCAAACAAAACTTTTAGTGGATTTCTACTTATTTTATTAAATATCATCTCACCAAACAGGACAAGCTTGCATCTGTTATAGTTTTGGAGAAAAATGTGTTCATTTCATGTATGCGCGAAATGCCTTAAAAATGGCTTTAAAATAGATTTGGAGCATGGAGACGATTATCTCAGGATTGCAAGATAACCAAACAAAACTTTTAGTGGATTTCTACTTATTTTATTAAATATCATCTCCACCAAACAGGACAAGCTTGCTTCTGTTATAGTTTTGGAGAAAAATGTGTTCATTTCATGTATGCGCGAAATGCCTTAAAAATGGCTTTAAAATGGATTTGGGAGCATGGAGACGATTATCTCGGGATTGCAAGATAAACCAAACAAAACTTTTAGTTGATTTCTACTTATTTTATTAAATATCATCTCCACCAAACAGGACAAGCTTGCATCTGTTATAGTTTTGGAGAAAAATGTGTTCATTTCATGTATGCGCGAAATGCCTTAAAAATGGCTTTAAAATGGATTTGGAGCATGGAGACGATTATCTCGGGATTGCAAGATAACCAAACAAAACTTTTAGTGGATTTCTACTTATTTTATTAAATATCATCTCCACCAAACAGGACAAGCTTGCATCTGTTATAGTTTTGGAGAAAAATGTGTTCATTTCATGTATGCGCGAAATGCCTTAAAAATGGCTTTAAAATGGATTTGGAGCATGGAGACGATTATCTCGGGATTGCAAGATAACCAAACAAAACTTTTAGTGGATTTCTACTTATTTTATTAAATATCATCTCCACCAAACAGGACAAGCTTGCATCTGTTATAGTTTTGGAGAAAAATGTGTTCATTTCATGTATGCGCGAAATGCCTTAAAAATGGCTTTAAAATGGATTTGGAGCATGGAGACGATTATCTCGGGATTGCAAGATAACCAAACAAAACTTTTAGTGGATTTCTACTTATTTTATTAAATATCATCTCCACCAAACAGGACAAGCTTGCATCTGTTATAGTTTTGGAGAAAAATGTGTTCATTTCATGTATGCGCGAAATGCCTTAAAAATGGCTTTAAAATGGATTTGGAGCATGGAGACGATTATCTCGGGATTGCAAGATAACCAAACAAAACTTTTAGTGGATTTCTACTTATTTTATTAAATATCATCTCCACCAAACAGGACAAAGCTTGCATCTGTTATAGTTTTGGAGAAAAATGTGTTCATTTCATGTATGCGCGAAATGCCTTAAAAATGGCTTTAAAATGGATTTGGAGCATGGAGACGATTATCTCGGGATTGCAAGATAACCAAACAAAACTTTTAGTGGATTTCTACTTATTTTATTAAATATCATCTCCACCAAACAGGACAAGCTTGCATCTGTTATAGTTTTGGAGAAAAATGTGTTCATTTCATGTATGCGCGAAATGCCTTAAAAATGGCTTTAAAATGGATTTGGAGCATGGAGACGATTATCTCGGGATTGCAAGATAACCAAACAAAACTTTTAGTGGATTTCTACTTATTTTATTAAATATCATCTCCACCAAACAGGACAAGCTTGCATCTGTTATAGTTTTGGAGAAAAATGTGTTCATTTCATGTATGCGCGAAATGCCTTAAAAATGGCTTTAAAATGGATTTGGAGCATGGAGACGATTATCTCGGGATTGCAAGATAACCAAACAAAACTTTTAGTGGATTTCTACTTATTTTATTAAATATCATCTCCACCAAACAGGACAAGCTTGCATCTGTTATAGTTTTGGAGAAAAATGTGTTCATTTCATGTATGCGCGAAATGCCTTAAAAATGGCTTTAAAATGGATTTGGAGCATGGAGACGATTATCTCGGGATTGCAAGATAACCAAACAAAACTTTTAGTGGATTTCTACTTATTTTATTAAATATCATCTCCACCAAACAGGACAAGCTTGCATCTGTTATAGTTTTGGAGAAAAATGTGTTCATTTCATGTATGCGCGAAATGCCTTAAAAATGGCTTTAAAATGGATTTGGAGCATGGAGACGATTATCTCGGGATTGCAAGATAACCAAACAAAACTTTTAGTGGATTTCTACTTATTTTATTAAATATCATCTCCACCAAACAGGACAAGCTTGCATCTGTTATAGTTTTGGAGAAAAATGTGTTCATTTCATGTATGCGCGAAATGCCTTAAAAATGGCTTTAAAATGGATTTGGAGCATGGAGACGATTATCTCGGGATTGCAAGATAACCAAACAAAACTTTTAGTGGATTTCTACTTATTTTATTAAATATCATCTCCACCAAACAGGACAAGCTTGCATCTGTTATAGTTTTGGAGAAAAATGTGTTCATTTCATGTATGCGCGAAATGCCTTAAAAATGGCTTTAAAATGGATTTGGAGCATGGAGACGATTATCTCGGGATTGCAAGATAACCAAACAAAACTTTTAGTGGATTTCTACTTATTTTATTAAATATCATCTCCACCAAACAGGACAAGCTTGCATCTGTTATAGTTTTGGAGAAAAATGTGTTCATTTCATGTATGCGCGAAATGCCTTAAAAATGGCTTTAAAATGGATTTGGAGCATGGAGACGATTATCTCGGGATTGCAAGATAACCAAACAAAACTTTTAGTGGATTTCTACTTATTTTATTAAATATCATCTCCACCAAACAGGACAAGCTTGCATCTGTTATAGTTTTGGAGAAAAATGTGTTCATTTCATGTATGCGCGAAATGCCTTAAAAATGGCTTTAAAATGGATTTGGAGCATGGAGACGATTATCTCGGGATTGCAAGATAACCAAACAAAACTTTTAGTGGATTTCTACTTATTTTATTAAATATCATCTCCACCAAACAGGACAAGCTTGCATCTGTTATAGTTTTGGAGAAAAATGTGTTCATTTCATGTATGCGCGAAATGCCTTAAAAATGGCTTTAAAATGGATTTGGAGCATGGAGACGATTATCTCGGGATTGCAAGATAACCAAACAAAACTTTTAGTGGATTTCTACTTATTTTATTAAATATCATCTCCACCAAACAGGACAAGCTTGCATCTGTTATAGTTTTGGAGAAAAATGTGTTCATTTCATGTATGCGCGAAATGCCTTAAAAATGGCTTTAAAATGGATTTGGAGCATGGAGACGATTATCTCGGGATTGCAAGATAACCAAACAAAACTTTTAGTGGATTTCTACTTATTTTATTAAATATCATCTCCACCAAACAGGACAAGCTTGCATCTGTTATAGTTTTGGAGAAAAATGTGTTCATTTCATGTATGCGCGAAATGCCTTAAAAATGGCTTTAAAATGGATTTGGAGCATGGAGACGATTATCTCGGGATTGCAAGATAACCAAACAAAACTTTTAGTGGATTTCTACTTATTTTATTAAATATCATCTCCACCAAACAGGACAAGCTTGCATCTGTTATAGTTTTGGAGAAAAATGTGTTCATTTCATGTATGCGCGAAATGCCTTAAAAATGGCTTTAAAATGGATTTGGAGCATGGAGACGATTATCTCGGGATTGCAAGATAACCAAACAAAACTTTTAGTGGATTTCTACTTATTTTATTAAATATCATCTCCACCAAACAGGACAAGCTTGCATCTGTTATAGTTTTGGAGAAAAATGTGTTCATTTCATGTATGCGCGAAATGCCTTAAAAATGGCTTTAAAATGGATTTGGAGCATGGAGACGATTATCTCGGGATTGCAAGATAACCAAACAAAACTTTTAGTGGATTTCTACTTATTTTATTAAATATCATCTCCACCAAACAGGACAAGCTTGCATCTGTTATAGTTTTGGAGAAAAATGTGTTCATTTCATGTATGCGCGAAATGCCTTAAAAATGGCTTTAAAATGGATTTGGAGCATGGAGACGATTATCTCGGGATTGCAAGATAACCAAACAAAACTTTTAGTGGATTTCTACTTATTTTATTAAATATCATCTCCACCAAACAGGACAAGCTTGCATCTGTTATAGTTTTGGAGAAAAATGTGTTCATTTCATGTATGCGCGAAATGCCTTAAAAATGGCTTTAAAATGGATTTGGAGCATGGAGACGATTATCTCGGGATTGCAAGATAACCAAACAAAACTTTTAGTGGATTTCTACTTATTTTATTAAATATCATCTCCACCAAACAGGACAAGCTTGCATCTGTTATAGTTTTGGAGAAAAATGTGTTCATTTCATGTATGCGCGAAATGCCTTAAAAATGGCTTTAAAATGGATTTGGAGCATGGAGACGATTATCTCGGGATTGCAAGATAACCAAACAAAACTTTTAGTGGATTTCTACTTATTTTATTAAATATCATCTCCACCAAACAGGACAAGCTTGCATCTGTTATAGTTTTGGAGAAAAATGTGTTCATTTCATGTATGCGCGAAATGCCTTAAAAATGGCTTTAAAATGGATTTGGAGCATGGAGACGATTATCTCGGGATTGCAAGATAACCAAACAAAACTTTTAGTGGATTTCTACTTATTTTATTAAATATCATCTCCACCAAACAGGACAAGCTTGCATCTGTTATAGTTTTGGAGAAAAATGTGTTCATTTCATGTATGCGCGAAATGCCTTAAAAATGGCTTTAAAATGGATTTGGAGCATGGAGACGATTATCTCGGGATTGCAAGATAACCAAACAAAACTTTTAGTGGATTTCTACTTATTTTATTAAATATCATCTCCACCAAACAGGACAAGCTTGCATCTGTTATAGTTTTGGAGAAAAATGTGTTCATTTCATGTATGCGCGAAATGCCTTAAAAATGGCTTTAAAATGGATTTGGAGCATGGAGACGATTATCTCGGGATTGCAAGATAACCAAACAAAACTTTTAGTGGATTTCTACTTATTTTATTAAATATCATCTCCACCAAACAGGACAAGCTTGCATCTGTTATAGTTTTGGAGAAAAATGTGTTCATTTCATGTATGCGCGAAATGCCTTAAAAATGGCTTTAAAATGGATTTGGAGCATGGAGACGATTATCTCGGGATTGCAAGATAACCAAACAAAACTTTTAGTGGATTTCTACTTATTTTATTAAATATCATCTCCACCAAACAGGACAAGCTTGCATCTGTTATAGTTTTGGAGAAAAATGTGTTCATTTCATGTATGCGCGAAATGCCTTAAAAATGGCTTTAAAATGGATTTGGAGCATGGAGACGATTATCTCGGGATTGCAAGATAACCAAACAAAACTTTTAGTGGATTTCTACTTATTTTATTAAATATCATCTCCACCAAACAGGACAAGCTTGCATCTGTTATAGTTTTGGAGAAAAATGTGTTCATTTCATGTATGCGCGAAATGCCTTAAAAATGGCTTTAAAATGGATTTGGAGCATGGAGACGATTATCTCGGGATTGCAAGATAACCAAACAAAACTTTTAGTGGATTTCTACTTATTTTATTAAATATCATCTCCACCAAACAGGACAAGCTTGCATCTGTTATAGTTTTGGAGAAAAATGTGTTCATTTCATGTATGCGCGAAATGCCTTAAAAATGGCTTTAAAATGGATTTGGAGCATGGAGACGATTATCTCGGGATTGCAAGATAACCAAACAAAACTTTTAGTGGATTTCTACTTATTTTATTAAATATCATCTCCACCAAACAGGACAAGCTTGCATCTGTTATAGTTTTGGAGAAAAATGTGTTCATTTCATGTATGCGCGAAATGCCTTAAAAATGGCTTTAAAATGGATTTGGAGCATGGAGACGATTATCTCGGGATTGCAAGATAACCAAACAAAACTTTTAGTGGATTTCTACTTATTTTATTAAATATCATCTCCACCAAACAGGACAAGCTTGCATCTGTTATAGTTTTGGAGAAAAATGTGTTCATTTCATGTATGCGCGAAATGCCTTAAAAATGGCTTTAAAATGGATTTGGAGCATGGAGACGATTATCTCGGGATTGCAAGATAACCAAACAAAACTTTTAGTGGATTTCTACTTATTTTATTAAATATCATCTCCACCAAACAGGACAAGCTTGCATCTGTTATAGTTTTGGAGAAAAATGTGTTCATTTCATGTATGCGCGAAATGCCTTAAAAATGGCTTTAAAATGGATTTGGAGCATGGAGACGATTATCTCGGGATTGCAAGATAACCAAACAAAACTTTTAGTGGATTTCTACTTATTTTATTAAATATCATCTCCACCAAACAGGACAAGCTTGCATCTGTTATAGTTTTGGAGAAAAATGTGTTCATTTCATGTATGCGCGAAATGCCTTAAAAATGGCTTTAAAATGGATTTGGAGCATGGAGACGATTATCTCGGGATTGCAAGATAACCAAACAAAACTTTTAGTGGATTTCTACTTATTTTATTAAATATCATCTCCACCAAACAGGACA
Source organism: Anomaloglossus baeobatrachus (assembly GCF_048569485.1). NCBI lineage: Eukaryota > Metazoa > Chordata > Amphibia > Anura > Aromobatidae > Anomaloglossus > Anomaloglossus baeobatrachus. Next base: position 113,791 of record NW_027445013.1, read on the forward strand.
AGCTTGCATCTGTTATAGTTTTGGAGAAAAATGTGTTCATTTCATGTATGCGCGAAATGCCTTAAAAATGGCTTTAAAATGGATTTGGAGCATGGAGACGATTATCTCGGGATTGCAAGATAACCAAACAAAACTTTTAGTGGATTTCTACTTATTTTATTAAATATCATCTCCACCAAACAGGACAAGCTTGCATCTGTTATAGTTTTGGAGAAAAATGTGTTCATTTCATGTATGCGCGAAATGCCTTAAAAATGGCTTTAAAATGGATTTGGAGCATGGAGACGATTATCTCGGGATTGCAAGATAACCAAACAAAACTTTTAGTGGATTTCTACTTATTTTATTAAATATCATCTCCACCAAACAGGACAAGCTTGCATCTGTTATAGTTTTGGAGAAAAATGTGTTCATTTCATGTATGCGCGAAATGCCTTAAAAATGGCTTTAAAATGGATTTGGAGCATGGAGACGATTATCTCGGGATTGCAAGATAACCAAACAAAACTTTTAGTGGATTTCTACTTATTTTATTAAATATCATCTCCACCAAACAGGACAAGCTTGCATCTGTTATAGTTTTGGAGAAAAATGTGTTCATTTCATGTATGCGCGAAATGCCTTAAAAATGGCTTTAAAATGGATTTGGAGCATGGAGACGATTATCTCGGGATTGCAAGATAACCAAACAAAACTTTTAGTGGATTTCTACTTATTTTATTAAATATCATCTCCACCAAACAGGACAAGCTTGCATCTGTTATAGTTTTGGAGAAAAATGTGTTCATTTCATGTATGCGCGAAATGCCTTAAAAATGGCTTTAAAATGGATTTGGAGCATGGAGACGATTATCTCGGGATTGCAAGATAACCAAACAAAACTTTTAGTGGATTTCTACTTATTTTATTAAATATCATCTCCACCAAACAGGACAAGCTTGCATCTGTTATAGTTTTGGAGAAAAATGTGTTCATTTCATGTATGCGCGAAATGCCTTAAAAATGGCTTTAAAATGGATTTGGAGCATGGAGACGATTATCTCGGGATTGCAAGATAACCAAACAAAACTTTTAGTGGATTTCTACTTATTTTATTAAATATCATCTCCACCAAACAGGACAAGCTTGCATCTGTTATAGTTTTGGAGAAAAATGTGTTCATTTCATGTATGCGCGAAATGCCTTAAAAATGGCTTTAAAATGGATTTGGAGCATGGAGACGATTATCTCGGGATTGCAAGATAACCAAACAAAACTTTTAGTGGATTTCTACTTATTTTATTAAATATCATCTCCACCAAACAGGACAAGCTTGCATCTGTTATAGTTTTGGAGAAAAATGTGTTCATTTCATGTATGCGCGAAATGCCTTAAAAATGGCTTTAAAATGGATTTGGAGCATGGAGACGATTATCTCGGGATTGCAAGATAACCAAACAAAACTTTTAGTGGATTTCTACTTATTTTATTAAATATCATCTCCACCAAACAGGACAAGCTTGCATCTGTTATAGTTTTGGAGAAAAATGTGTTCATTTCATGTATGCGCGAAATGCCTTAAAAATGGCTTTAAAATGGATTTGGAGCATGGAGACGATTATCTCGGGATTGCAAGATAACCAAACAAAACTTTTAGTGGATTTCTACTTATTTTATTAAATATCATCTCCACCAAACAGGACAAGCTTGCATCTGTTATAGTTTTGGAGAAAAATGTGTTCATTTCATGTATGCGCGAAATGCCTTAAAAATGGCTTTAAAATGGATTTGGAGCATGGAGACGATTATCTCGGGATTGCAAGATAACCAAACAAAACTTTTAGTGGATTTCTACTTATTTTATTAAATATCATCTCCACCAAACAGGACAAGCTTGCATCTGTTATAGTTTTGGAGAAAAATGTGTTCATTTCATGTATGCGCGAAATGCCTTAAAAATGGCTTTAAAATGGATTTGGAGCATGGAGACGATTATCTCGGGATTGCAAGATAACCAAACAAAACTTTTAGTGGATTTCTACTTATTTTATTAAATATCATCTCCACCAAACAGGACAAGCTTGCATCTGTTATAGTTTTGGAGAAAAATGTGTTCATTTCATGTATGCGCGAAATGCCTTAAAAATGGCTTTAAAATGGATTTGGAGCATGGAGACGATTATCTCGGGATTGCAAGATAACCAAACAAAACTTTTAGTGGATTTCTACTTATTTTATTAAATATCATCTCCACCAAACAGGACAAGCTTGCATCTGTTATAGTTTTGGAGAAAAATGTGTTCATTTCATGTATGCGCGAAATGCCTTAAAAATGGCTTTAAAATGGATTTGGAGCATGGAGACGATTATCTCGGGATTGCAAGATAACCAAACAAAACTTTTAGTGGATTTCTACTTATTTTATTAAATATCATCTCCACCAAACAGGACAAGCTTGCATCTGTTATAGTTTTGGAGAAAAATGTGTTCATTTCATGTATGCGCGAAATGCCTTAAAAATGGCTTTAAAATGGATTTGGAGCATGGAGACGATTATCTCGGGATTGCAAGATAACCAAACAAAACTTTTAGTGGATTTCTACTTATTTTATTAAATATCATCCACCAAACAGGACAAGCTCTTGCATCTGTTATAGTTTTGGAGAAAAATGTGTTCATTTCATGTATGCGCGAAATGCCTTAAAAATGGCTTTAAAATGGATTTGGAGCATGGAGACGATTATCTCGGGATTGCAAGATAACCAAACAAAACTTTTAGTGGATTTCTACTTATTTTATTAAATATCATCTCCACCAAACAGGACAAGCTTGCATCTGTTATAGTTTTGGAGAAAAATGTGTTCATTTCATGTATGCGCGAAATGCCTTAAAAATGGCTTTAAAATGGATTTGGAGCATGGAGACGATTATCTCGGGATTGCAAGATAACCAAACAAAACTTTTAGTGGATTTCTACTTATTTTATTAAATATCATCTCCACCAAACAGGACAAGCTTGCATCTGTTATAGTTTTGGAGAAAAATGTGTTCATTTCATGTATGCGCGAAATGCCTTAAAAATGGCTTTAAAATGGATTTGGAGCATGGAGACGATTATCTCGGGATTGCAAGATAACCAAACAAAACTTTTAGTGGATTTCTACTTATTTTATTAAATATCATCTCCACCAAACAGGACAAGCTTGCATCTGTTATAGTTTTGGAGAAAAATGTGTTCATTTCATGTATGCGCGAAATGCCTTAAAAATGGCTTTAAAATGGATTTGGAGCATGGAGACGATTATCTCGGGATTGCAAGATAACCAAACAAAACTTTTAGTGGATTTCTACTTATTTTATTAAATATCATCTCCACCAAACAGGACAAGCTTGCATCTGTTATAGTTTTGGAGAAAAATGTGTTCATTTCATGTATGCGCGAAATGCCTTAAAAATGGCTTTAAAATGGATTTGGAGCATGGAGACGATTATCTCGGGATTGCAAGATAACCAAACAAAACTTTTAGTGGATTTCTACTTATTTTATTAAATATCATCTCCACCAAACAGGACAAGCTTGCATCTGTTATAGTTTTGGAGAAAAATGTGTTCATTTCATGTATGCGCGAAATGCCTTAAAAATGGCTTTAAAATGGATTTGGAGCATGGAGACGATTATCTCGGGATTGCAAGATAACCAAACAAAACTTTTAGTGGATTTCTACTTATTTTATTAAATATCATCTCCACCAAACAGGACAAGCTTGCATCTGTTATAGTTTTGGAGAAAAATGTGTTCATTTCATGTATGCGCGAAATGCCTTAAAAATGGCTTTAAAATGGATTTGGAGCATGGAGACGATTATCTCGGGATTGCAAGATAACCAAACAAAACTTTTAGTGGATTTCTACTTATTTTATTAAATATCATCTCCACCAAACAGGACAAGCTTGCATCTGTTATAGTTTTGGAGAAAAATGTGTTCATTTCATGTATGCGCGAAATGCCTTAAAAATGGCTTTAAAATGGATTTGGAGCATGGAGACGATTATCTCGGGATTGCAAGATAACCAAACAAAACTTTTAGTGGATTTCTACTTATTTTATTAAATATCATCTCCACCAAACAGGACAAGCTTGCATCTGTTATAGTTTTGGAGAAAAATGTGTTCATTTCATGTATGCGCGAAATGCCTTAAAAATGGCTTTAAAATGGATTTGGAGCATGGAGACGATTATCTCGGGATTGCAAGATAACCAAACAAAACTTTTAGTGGATTTCTACTTATTTTATTAAATATCATCTCCACCAAACAGGACAAGCTTGCATCTGTTATAGTTTTGGAGAAAAATGTGTTCATTTCATGTATGCGCGAAATGCCTTAAAAATGGCTTTAAAATGGATTTGGAGCATGGAGACGATTATCTCGGGATTGCAAGATAACCAAACAAAACTTTTAGTGGATTTCTACTTATTTTATTAAATATCATCTCCACCAAACAGGACAAGCTTGCATCTGTTATAGTTTTGGAGAAAAATGTGTTCATTTCATGTATGCGCGAAATGCCTTAAAAATGGCTTTAAAATGGATTTGGAGCATGGAGACGATTATCTCGGGATTGCAAGATAACCAAACAAAACTTTTAGTGGATTTCTACTTATTTTATTAAATATCATCTCCACCAAACAGGACAAGCTTGCATCTGTTATAGTTTTGGAGAAAAATGTGTTCATTTCATGTATGCGCGAAATGCCTTAAAAATGGCTTTAAAATGGATTTGGAGCATGGAGACGATTATCTCGGGATTGCAAGATAACCAAACAAAACTTTTAGTGGATTTCTACTTATTTTATTAAATATCATCTCCACCAAACAGGACAAGCTTGCATCTGTTATAGTTTTGGAGAAAAATGTGTTCATTTCATGTATGCGCGAAATGCCTTAAAAATGGCTTTAAAATGGATTTGGAGCATGGAGACGATTATCTCGGGATTGCAAGATAACCAAACAAAACTTTTAGTGGATTTCTACTTATTTTATTAAATATCATCTCCACCAAACAGGACAAGCTTGCATCTGTTATAGTTTTGGAGAAAAATGTGTTCATTTCATGTATGCGCGAAATGCCTTAAAAATGGCTTTAAAATGGATTTGGAGCATGGAGACGATTATCTCGGGATTGCAAGATAACCAAACAAAACTTTTAGTGGATTTCTACTTATTTTATTAAATATCATCTCCACCAAACAGGACAAGCTTGCATCTGTTATAGTTTTGGAGAAAAATGTGTTCATTTCATGTATGCGCGAAATGCCTTAAAAATGGCTTTAAAATGGATTTGGAGCATGGAGACGATTATCTCGGGATTGCAAGATAACCAAACAAAACTTTTAGTGGATTTCTACTTATTTTATTAAATATCATCTCCACCAAACAGGACAAGCTTGCATCTGTTATAGTTTTGGAGAAAAATGTGTTCATTTCATGTATGCGCGAAATGCCTTAAAAATGGCTTTAAAATGGATTTGGAGCATGGAGACGATTATCTCGGGATTGCAAGATAACCAAACAAAACTTTTAGTGGATTTCTACTTATTTTATTAAATATCATCTCCACCAAACAGGACAAGCTTGCATCTGTTATAGTTTTGGAGAAAAATGTGTTCATTTCATGTATGCGCGAAATGCCTTAAAAATGGCTTTAAAATGGATTTGGAGCATGGAGACGATTATCTCGGGATTGCAAGATAACCAAACAAAACTTTTAGTGGATTTCTACTTATTTTATTAAATATCATCTCCACCAAACAGGACAAGCTTGCATCTGTTATAGTTTTGGAGAAAAATGTGTTCATTTCATGTATGCGCGAAATGCCTTAAAAATGGCTTTAAAATGGATTTGGAGCATGGAGACGATTATCTCGGGATTGCAAGATAACCAAACAAAACTTTTAGTGGATTTCTACTTATTTTATTAAATATCATCTCCACCAAACAGGACAAGCTTGCATCTGTTATAGTTTTGGAGAAAAATGTGTTCATTTCATGTATGCGCGAAATGCCTTAAAAATGGCTTTAAAATGGATTTGGAGCATGGAGACGATTATCTCGGGATTGCAAGATAACCAAACAAAACTTTTAGTGGATTTCTACTTATTTTATTAAATATCATCTCCACCAAACAGGACAAGCTTGCATCTGTTATAGTTTTGGAGAAAAATGTGTTCATTTCATGTATGCGCGAAATGCCTTAAAAATGGCTTTAAAATGGATTTGGAGCATGGAGACGATTATCTCGGGATTGCAAGATAACCAAACAAAACTTTTAGTGGATTTCTACTTATTTTATTAAATATCATCTCCACCAAACAGGACAAGCTTGCATCTGTTATAGTTTTGGAGAAAAATGTGTTCATTTCATGTATGCGCGAAATGCCTTAAAAATGGCTTTAAAATGGATTTGGAGCATGGAGACGATTATCTCGGGATTGCAAGATAACCAAACAAAACTTTTAGTGGATTTCTACTTATTTTATTAAATATCATCTCCACCAAACAGGACAAGCTTGCATCTGTTATAGTTTTGGAGAAAAATGTGTTCATTTCATGTATGCGCGAAATGCCTTAAAAATGGCTTTAAAATGGATTTGGAGCATGGAGACGATTATCTCGGGATTGCAAGATAACCAAACAAAACTTTTAGTGGATTTCTACTTATTTTATTAAATATCATCTCCACCAAACAGGACAAGCTTGCATCTGTTATAGTTTTGGAGAAAAATGTGTTCATTTCATGTATGCGCGAAATGCCTTAAAAATGGCTTTAAAATGGATTTGGAGCATGGAGACGATTATCTCGGGATTGCAAGATAACCAAACAAAACTTTTAGTGGATTTCTACTTATTTTATTAAATATCATCTCCACCAAACAGGACAAGCTTGCATCTGTTATAGTTTTGGAGAAAAATGTGTTCATTTCATGTATGCGCGAAATGCCTTAAAAATGGCTTTAAAATGGATTTGGAGCATGGAGACGATTATCTCGGGATTGCAAGATAACCAAACAAAACTTTTAGTGGATTTCTACTTATTTTATTAAATATCATCTCCACCAAACAGGACAAGCTTGCATCTGTTATAGTTTTGGAGAAAAATGTGTTCATTTCATGTATGCGCGAAATGCCTTAAAAATGGCTTTAAAATGGATTTGGAGCATGGAGACGATTATCTCGGGATTGCAAGATAACCAAACAAAACTTTTAGTGGATTTCTACTTATTTTATTAAATATCATCTCCACCAAACAGGACAAGCTTGCATCTGTTATAGTTTTGGAGAAAAATGTGTTCATTTCATGTATGCGCGAAATGCCTTAAAAATGGCTTTAAAATGGATTTGGAGCATGGAGACGATTATCTCGGGATTGCAAGATAACCAAACAAAACTTTTAGTGGATTTCTACTTATTTTATTAAATATCATCTCCACCAAACAGGACAAGCTTGCATCTGTTATAGTTTTGGAGAAAAATGTGTTCATTTCATGTATGCGCGAAATGCCTTAAAAATGGCTTTAAAATGGATTTGGAGCATGGAGACGATTATCTCGGGATTGCAAGATAACCAAACAAAACTTTTAGTGGATTTCTACTTATTTTATTAAATATCATCTCCACCAAACAGGACAAGCTTGCATCTGTTATAGTTTTGGAGAAAAATGTGTTCATTTCATGTATGCGCGAAATGCCTTAAAAATGGCTTTAAAATGGATTTGGAGCATGGAGACGATTATCTCGGGATTGCAAGATAACCAAACAAAACTTTTAGTGGATTTCTACTTATTTTATTAAATATCATCTCCACCAAACAGGACAAGCTTGCATCTGTTATAGTTTTGGAGAAAAATGTGTTCATTTCATGTATGCGCGAAATGCCTTAAAAATGGCTTTAAAATGGATTTGGAGCATGGAGACGATTATCTCGGGATTGCAAGATAACCAAACAAAACTTTTAGTGGATTTCTACTTATTTTATTAAATATCATCTCCACCAAACAGGACAAGCTTGCATCTGTTATAGTTTTGGAGAAAAATGTGTTCATTTCATGTATGCGCGAAATGCCTTAAAAATGGCTTTAAAATGGATTTGGAGCATGGAGACGATTATCTCGGGATTGCAAGATAACCAAACAAAACTTTTAGTGGATTTCTACTTATTTTATTAAATATCATCTCCACCAAACAGGACAAGCTTGCATCTGTTATAGTTTTGGAGAAAAATGTGTTCATTTCATGTATGCGCGAAATGCCTTAAAAATGGCTTTAAAATGGATTTGGAGCATGGAGACGATTATCTCGGGATTGCAAGATAACCAAACAAAACTTTTAGTGGATTTCTACTTATTTTATTAAATATCATCTCCACCAAACAGGACAAGCTTGCATCTGTTATAGTTTTGGAGAAAAATGTGTTCATTTCATGTATGCGCGAAATGCCTTAAAAATGGCTTTAAAATGGATTTGGAGCATGGAGACGATTATCTCGGGATTGCAAGATAACCAAACAAAACTTTTAGTGGATTTCTACTTATTTTATTAAATATCATCTCCACCAAACAGGACAAGCTTGCATCTGTTATAGTTTTGGAGAAAAATGTGTTCATTTCATGTATGCGCGAAATGCCTTAAAAATGGCTTTAAAATGGATTTGGAGCATGGAGACGATTATCTCGGGATTGCAAGATAACCAAACAAAACTTTTAGTGGATTTCTACTTATTTTATTAAATATCATCTCCACCAAACAGGACAAGCTTGCATCTGTTATAGTTTTGGAGAAAAATGTGTTCATTTCATGTATGCGCGAAATGCCTTAAAAATGGCTTTAAAATGGATTTGGAGCATGGAGACGATTATCTCGGGATTGCAAGATAACCAAACAAAACTTTTAGTGGATTTCTACTTATTTTATTAAATATCATCTCCACCAAACAGGACAAGCTTGCATCTGTTATAGTTTTGGAGAAAAATGTGTTCATTTCATGTATGCGCGAAATGCCTTAAAAATGGCTTTAAAATGGATTTGGAGCATGGAGACGATTATCTCGGGATTGCAAGATAACCAAACAAAACTTTTAGTGGATTTCTACTTATTTTATTAAATATCATCTCCACCAAACAGGACAAGCTTGCATCTGTTATAGTTTTGGAGAAAAATGTGTTCATTTCATGTATGCGCGAAATGCCTTAAAAATGGCTTTAAAATGGATTTGGAGCATGGAGACGATTATCTCGGGATTGCAAGATAACCAAACAAAACTTTTAGTGGATTTCTACTTATTTTATTAAATATCATCTCCACCAAACAGGACAAGCTTGCATCTGTTATAGTTTTGGAGAAAAATGTGTTCATTTCATGTATGCGCGAAATGCCTTAAAAATGGCTTTAAAATGGATTTGGAGCATGGAGACGATTATCTCGGGATTGCAAGATAACCAAACAAAACTTTTAGTGGATTTCTACTTATTTTATTAAATATCATCTCCACCAAACAGGACAAGCTTGCATCTGTTATAGTTTTGGAGAAAAATGTGTTCATTTCATGTATGCGCGAAATGCCTTAAAAATGGCTTTAAAATGGATTTGGAGCATGGAGACGATTATCTCGGGATTGCAAGATAACCAAACAAAACTTTTAGTGGATTTCTACTTATTTTATTAAATATCATCTCCACCAAACAGGACAAGCTTGCATCTGTTATAGTTTTGGAGAAAAATGTGTTCATTTCATGTATGCGCGAAATGCCTTAAAAATGGCTTTAAAATGGATTTGGAGCATGGAGACGATTATCTCGGGATTGCAAGATAACCAAACAAAACTTTTAGTGGATTTCTACTTATTTTATTAAATATCATCTCCACCAAACAGGACAAGCTTGCATCTGTTATAGTTTTGGAGAAAAATGTGTTCATTTCATGTATGCGCGAAATGCCTTAAAAATGGCTTTAAAATGGATTTGGAGCATGGAGACGATTATCTCGGGATTGCAAGATAACCAAACAAAACTTTTAGTGGATTTCTACTTATTTTATTAAATATCATCTCCACCAAACAGGACAAGCTTGCATCTGTTATAGTTTTGGAGAAAAATGTGTTCATTTCATGTATGCGCGAAATGCCTTAAAAATGGCTTTAAAATGGATTTGGAGCATGGAGACGATTATCTCGGGATTGCAAGATAACCAAACAAAACTTTTAGTGGATTTCTACTTATTTTATTAAATATCATCTCCACCAAACAGGACAAGCTTGCATCTGTTATAGTTTTGGAGAAAAATGTGTTCATTTCATGTATGCGCGAAATGCCTTAAAAATGGCTTTAAAATGGATTTGGAGCATGGAGACGATTATCTCGGGATTGCAAGATAACCAAACAAAACTTTTAGTGGATTTCTACTTATTTTATTAAATATCATCTCCACCAAACAGGACAAGCTTGCATCTGTTATAGTTTTGGAGAAAAATGTGTTCATTTCATGTATGCGCGAAATGCCTTAAAAATGGCTTTAAAATGGATTTGGAGCATGGAGACGATTATCTCGGGATTGCAAGATAACCAAACAAAACTTTTAGTGGATTTCTACTTATTTTATTAAATATCATCTCCACCAAACAGGACAAGCTTGCATCTGTTATAGTTTTGGAGAAAAATGTGTTCATTTCATGTATGCGCGAAATGCCTTAAAAATGGCTTTAAAATGGATTTGGAGCATGGAGACGATTATCTCGGGATTGCAAGATAACCAAACAAAACTTTTAGTGGATTTCTACTTATTTTATTAAATATCATCTCCACCAAACAGGACAAGCTTGCATCTGTTATAGTTTTGGAGAAAAATGTGTTCATTTCATGTATGCGCGAAATGCCTTAAAAATGGCTTTAAAATGGATTTGGAGCATGGAGACGATTATCTCGGGATTGCAAGATAACCAAACAAAACTTTTAGTGGATTTCTACTTATTTTATTAAATATCATCTCCACCAAACAGGACAAGCTTGCATCTGTTATAGTTTTGGAGAAAAAATGTGTTCATTTCATGTATGCGCGAAATGCCTTAAAAATGGCTTTAAAATGGATTTGGAGCATGGAGACGATTATCTCGGGATTGCAAGATAACCAAACAAAACTTTTAGTGGATTTCTACTTATTTTATTAAATATCATCTCCACCAAACAGGACAAGCTTGCATCTGTTATAGTTTTGGAGAAAAATGTGTTCATTTCATGTATGCGCGAAATGCCTTAAAAATGGCTTTAAAATGGATTTGGAGCATGGAGACGATTATCTCGGGATTGCAAGATAACCAAACAAAACTTTTAGTGGATTTCTACTTATTTTATTAAATATCATCTCCACCAAACAGGACAAGCTTGCATCTGTTATAGTTTTGGAGAAAAATGTGTTCATTTCATGTATGCGCGAAATGCCTTAAAAATGGCTTAAAATGGATTTGGAGCATGGAGACGATTATCTCGGGATTGCAAGATAACCAAACAAAACTTTTAGTGGATTTCTACTTATTTTATTAAATATCATCTCCACCAAACAGGACAAGCTTGCATCTGTTATAGTTTTGGAGAAAAATGTGTTCATTTCATGTATGCGCGAAATGCCTTAAAAATGGCTTTAAAATGGATTTGGAGCATGGAGACGATTATCTCGGATTGCAATATAACCAAACAAAACTTTTAGTGGATTTCTACTTATTTTATTAAATATCATCTCCACCAAACAGGACAAGCTTGCATCTGTTATAGTTTTGGAGAAAAATGTGTTCATTTCATGTATGCGCGAAATGCCTTAAAAATGGCTTTAAAATGGATTTGGAGCATGGAGACGATTATCTCGGGATTGCAAGATAACCAAACAAAACTTTTTAGTGGATTTCTACTTATTTTATTAAATATCATCTCCACCAAACAGGACAAGCTTGCATCTGTTATAGTTTTGGAGAAAAATGTGTTCATTTCATGTATGCGCGAAATGCCTTAAAAATGGCTTTAAAATGGATTTGGAGCATGGAGACGATTATCTCGGGATTGCAAGATAACCAAACAAAACTTTTAGTGGATTTCTACTTATTTTATTAAATATCATCTCCACCAAACAGGACAAGCTTGCATCTGTTATAGTTTTGGAGAAAAATGTGTTCATTTCATGTATGCGCGAAATGCCTTAAAAATGGCTTTAAAATGGATTTGGAGCATGGAGACGATTATCTCGGGATTGCAAGATAACCAAACAAAACTTTTAGTGGATTTCTACTTATTTTATTAAATATCATCTCCACCAAACAGGACAAGCTTGCATCTGTTATAGTTTTGGAGAAAAATGTGTTCATTTCATGTATGCGCGAAATGCCTTAAAAATGGCTTTAAAATGGATTTGGAGCATGGAGACGATTATCTCGGGATTGCAAGATAACCAAACAAAACTTTTAGTGGATTTCTACTTATTTTATTAAATATCATCTCCACCAAACAGGACAAGCTTGCATCTGTTATAGTTTTGGAGAAAAATGTGTTCATTTCATGTATGCGCGAAATGCCTTAAAAATGGCTTTAAAATGGATTTGGAGCATGGAGACGATTATCTCGGGATTGCAAGATAACCAAACAAAACTTTTAGTGGATTTCTACTTATTTTATTAAATATCATCTCCACCAAACAGGACAAGCTTGCATCTGTTATAGTTTTGGAGAAAAATGTGTTCATTTCATGTATGCGCGAAATGCCTTAAAAATGGCTTTAAAATGGATTTGGAGCATGGAGACGATTATCTCGGGATTGCAAGATAACCAAACAAAACTTTTAGTGGATTTCTACTTATTTTATTAAATATCATCTCCACCAAACAGGACAAGCTTGCATCTGTTATAGTTTTGGAGAAAAATGTGTTCATTTCATGTATGCGCGAAATGCCTTAAAAATGGCTTTAAAATGGATTTGGAGCATGGAGACGATTATCTCGGGATTGCAAGATAACCAAACAAAACTTTTAGTGGATTTCTACTTATTTTATTAAATATCATCTCCACCAAACAGGACAAGCTTGCATCTGTTATAGTTTTGGAGAAAAATGTGTTCATTTCATGTATGCGCGAAATGCCTTAAAAATGGCTTTAAAATGGATTTGGAGCATGGAGACGATTATCTCGGGATTGCAAGATAACCAA
>NW_027445013.1:127207-151118 GCF_048569485.1 Anomaloglossus baeobatrachus
GACAAGCTTGCATCTGTTATAGTTTGGAGAAAAATGTGTTCATTTCATGTATGGCGCGAAATGCCTTAAAAATGGGCTTTAAAATGGATTTGGAGCATGGAGACGATTATCTCGGGATTGCAAGATAACCAAACAAAACTTTTAGTGGATTCTACTTATTTTATTAAATAATCATCTCCACCAAACAGGACAAGCTTACATCTGTTATAGTTTTGGAGAAAAATGTGTGTTCATTTCATGTATGCGCGAAATGCCTTAAAAATGGCTTTAAAATGGATTTGGAGCATGGAGACGATTATCTCGGGATTGCAAGATAACCAAACAAAACTTTTAGTGGATTTCTACTTATTTTATTAAATATCATCTCCACCAAACAGGACAAGCTTGCATCTGTTATAGTTTTGGAGAAAAATGTGTTCATTTCATGTATGCGCGAAATGCCTTAAAAATGGCTTTAAAATGGATTTGGAGCATGGAGACGATTATCTCGGGATTGCAAGATAACCAAACAAAACTTTTAGTGGATTCTACTTATTTTATTAAATATCATCTCCACCAAACAGGACAAGCTTGCATCTGTTATAGTTTTGGAGAAAAATGTGTTCATTTCATGTATGCGCGAAATGCCTTAAAAATGGCTTTAAAATGGATTTGGAGCATGGAGACGATTATCTCGGGATTGCAAGATAACCAAACAAAACTTTTAGTGGATTTCTACTTATTTTATTAAATATCATCTCCACCAAACAGGACAAGCTTGCATCTGTTATAGTTTTGAGAGAAAATGTGTTCATTTCATGTATGCGCGAAATGCCTTAAAAATGGCTTTAAAATGGATTTGGAGCATGGAGACGATTATCTCGGGATTGCAAGATAACCAAACAAAACTTTTAGTGGATTTCTACTTATTTTATTAAATATCATCTCCACCAAACAGGACAAGCTTGCATCTGTTATAGTTTTGGAGAAAAATGTGTTCATTTCATGTATGCGCGAAATGCCTTAAAAATGGCTTTAAAATGGATTTGGAGCATGGAGACGATTATCTCGGGATTGCAAGATAACCAAACAAAACTTTTAGTGGATTTCTACTTATTTTATTAAATATCATCTCCACCAAACAGGACAAGCTTGCATCTGTTATAGTTTTGGAGAAAAATGTGTTCATTTCATGTATGCGCGAAATGCCTTAAAAATGGCTTTAAAATGGATTTGGAGCATGGAGACGATTATCTCGGGATTGCAAGATAACCAAACAAAACTTTTAGTGGATTTCTACTTATTTTATTAAATATCATCTCCACCAAACAGGACAAGCTTGCATCTGTTATAGTTTTGGAGAAAAATGTGTTCATTTCATGTATGCGCGAAATGCCTTAAAAATGGCTTTAAAATGGATTTGGAGCATGGAGACGATTATCTCGGGCAAGATAACCAAACAAAACTGGTTAAGGTGGATAGACTTTATTGGATTGCAAGATAACCAAACAAAACTTTTAGTGGATTTCTACTTATTTTATTAAATATCATCTCCACCAAACAGGACAAGCTTGCATCTGTTATAGTTTTGGAGAAAAATGTGTTCATTTCATGTATGCGCGAAATGCCTTAAAAATGGCTTTAAAATGGATTTGGAGCATGGAGACGATTATCTCGGGATTGCAAGATAACCAAACAAAACTTTTAGTGGATTTCTACTTATTTTAATTAAATATCATCTCCACCAAACAGGACAAGCTTGCATCTGTTATAGTTTTGGAGAAAAATGTGTTCATTTCATGTATGCGCGAAATGCCTTAAAAATGGCTTTAAAATGGATTTGGAGCATGAGACGATTATCTCGGGATTGCAAGATAACCAAACAAAACTTTTAGTGGATTTCTACTTATTTTATTAAATATCATCTCCACCAAACAGGACAAGCTTGCATCTGTTATAGTTTTGGAGAAAAATGTGTTCATTTCATGTATGCGCGAAATGCCTAGAAAATGGCTTTAAAATGGATTTGGAGCATGGAGACGATTATCTCGGGATTGCAAGATAACCAAACAAAACTTTTAGTGGATTTCTACTTATTTTATTAAATATCATCTCCACCAAACAGGACAAGCTTGCATCTGTTATAGTTTTGGAGAAAAATGTGTTCATTTCATGTATGCGCGAAATGCCTTAAAAATGGCTTTAAAATGGATTTGGAGCATGGAGACGATTATCTCGGGATTGCAAGATAACCAAACAAAACTTTAGTGGATTTCTACTTATTTTATTAAATATATCATCTCCACCAAACAGGACAAGCTTGCATCTGTTATAGTTTTGGAGAAAAATGTGTTCATTTCATGTATGCGCGAAATGCCTTAAAAATGGCTTTAAAATGGATTTGGAGCATGGAGACGATTATCTCGGATTGCAAGATAACCAAACAAAACTTTTAGTGGATTTCTACTTATTTTATTAAATATCATCTCCACCAAACAGGACAAGCTTGCATCTGTTATAGTTTTGGAGAAAAATGTGTTCATTTCATGTATGCGCGAAATGCCTTAAAAATGGCTTTAAAATGGCATTTGGAGCATGGAGACGATTATCTCGGGATTGCAAGATAACCAAACAAAACTTTTAGTGGATTTCTACTTATTTTATTAAATATCATCTCCACCAAACAGGACAAGCTTGCATCTGTTATAGTTTTGGAGAAAAATGTGTTCATTTCATGTATGCGCGAAATGCCTTAAAAATGGCTTTAAAATGGATTTGGAGCATGGAGACGATTATCTCGGGATTGCAAGATAACCAAACAAAACTTTTAGTGGATTTCTACTTATTTTATTAAATATCATCTCCACCAAACAGGACAAGCTTGCATCTGTTATAGTTTTGGAGAAAATGTGTTCATTTCATGTATGCGCGAAATGCCTTAAAAATGGCTTTAAAATGGATTTGGAGCATGGAGACGATTATCTCGGGATTGCAAGATAACCAAACAAAACTTTTAGTGGATTTCCTACTTATTTTATTAAATATCATCTCCACCAAACAGGACAAGCTTGCATCTGTTATAGTTTTGGAGAAAAATGTGTTCATTTCATGTATGCGCGAAATGCCTTAAAAATGGCTTTAAAATGGATTTGGAGCATGGAGACGATTATCTCGGGATTGCAAGATAACCAAACAAAACTTTTAGTGGATTTCTACTTATTTTATTAAATATCATCTCCACCAAACAGGACAAGCTTGCATCTGTTATGGGAGCCGGCCTGGAGCAGGGCTGCCGACGGGCGCCGGGAGCGGGGACCGGGCCGCCTGGGGACCGCAGGTGGTGGAGGCTGGAGACCGTGGAGCGGGGGATGTCTGCCAGAGGAGCCGGGGAGCGAAGCAGGGAAGCCGGGGAGCGTGGCAGGTGAGCCGGGGGGCAGAGCAGGGGACCCGGAGAGCGTGACAATAGGTTTCCAAAAGGTTAGAATTCTGAAAAGATTCCCTCCATACTTTTCTGAAGATGGTGCTCTAGTGTATTCAAGCGATGTTCCTGTGCTGATGGAAAATGTAACATTAAGTACAATGTGAGCGAGTGGAGACACGTCATTGTTTCATCCAAAAAGTCTGAAAGCTGTGCTACTGCTCAATGGCAGTAAGTATTCTTCAGTGTGTGTAGGGCATGTGTCGCGGGCAGAGGGGCCACGCACGCTACGCTCGGGTTCGGGGACTTCTGCTGCTGCTGCTGCTGCTCGGTGGCTCGAGCGGAGGGCCAGATCCGGGGACTCGAGCAGCGCTCCTCGCCCACGAGTGAAAAGGGGGTGGTTTGTTTGGGGAGATAGTTAGTGACGTCACCCACAGGTCGTGGTGATAATGGGCACCACCACTGCTGGTGACGGGGATCCCGGGAGCGATGGCAGGGAGCAGCTAGGATGTTGGTTCCCCCTCCGTGGGTAGGGTTGGTGATCCCGGGGCCCGGTGGCGGTACGGGGAGCTGGATGGCTGGGGTGTACGTACCGAGGGAGCCCGTTTGCCCGCAGGCGCTGGCCCTTGGATCTCTAGCCTATGGCGGTGGCTTTTTATCCTCACGGTGTGGACGTTGCCTTCTGTCGGGTCTTGGGTGTTAGGGAACCCCTGGGATTCCGGTCACTCTCGGATTTGACCATTGTCGGCGGCTCCTAGCCTGGTCAGGGTCCAATGGCCCTGCCTTTGTGCTTGGTACAGATCCGCTCACCGGTTCAGTTCCCCTCGGGTCACCGCCCGTCCCCGGTCCTACGGTTCAGCTGACTTGTACCACCTCCTGCAGACGGCCACCACCGTCTGCCGACCTTGCTGACAGTGCCTGGGCTCCTACCCAGACACTAACAGTTTCTGTCCTCTCACTTTCCACTACAAAACTAAACTAACTGCTTTTTCCCGCCTCCGGGCTGTGAACTCCTCGGTGGGTGGGCCAACCGCCTGGCTCCGCCCCACCTGGTGTGGACATCAGAGCCTGGAGGAGGCAACAAGGATTTTGTGTGACTGATGTAGACTATCCAGGGGAGGGGGTGTGTGTGATTTTGTGTTTGTGACTACCTGGCTAGTCCAGGGCGTCACACATGCTATGCACTTGGAAGAAAGCTGTGAGAATTTAGACTTTATTCTCAAGAAACTTAACTACAAGGAGCAGGGATGGTCAATATGTGGTGGTCTAAAAATGTTCTCATTGCTTCTTGGGCAGCAAGGAGGATATATTAAATACCCATGCTGTTCTGCCTCATGGCAGCCTGCTAATAGTCATTCATTGAAATTTCTGTTACAATCCCTAGAGGTCATTGTTATTCTTTTGAATTGCTGAGTTTCCCTTTAAGCTAAAGGTATTCTGGGTAAGGAATGCCTCCCTGAGCTGAGAAGAAGCCTGCAGCCATTTTTTCTTTGGATTTGTCAGGAAAGGACATGCCGACTTACCTCTCTGTACATTCACCCCTGCCTAGTGTAATCCGGTGAGCAAAGCAAATTACATGTGTTAGTGATAGAATCCTAGATGGAAGAGTGTAGTAAATGCATTGTACATTGTACTTCTACACCTTTAGTGTCATCCCTGTCTTGTTTGTCTAGATAAGATTTCTATGTATTGCAGATGCAGTGACCTTTCACCTACATTCTCGTAAGAACTGCATCTCATGTACTGTTATGCTATGTTAACTCTGTATTAACACTGTACTGACTGTAATCATTTTCTTGTTATAGTTTTTACCCGTATAAAACAGTATCTTGGATATACCGTATTCTGTCTTCAACTGCATCTTGGATATTCCTATATTCACTGTATATTCCATGTATACTGCAATCAAGTTCACGTTACCAGCTAATAAATCAAGGCTATTGAACTTCACAGTCTGTTTATTTGAAATGTGAACTAGGGTTTAGCTGTATGCTAGAGATTCACAGCATTACGTAAAAGAAGGCAGAACACATGCTCTAATGTCCTGATTTAAAAAAAAAAAAAAATATTTTTTTTTAACCATCAAATATTGATTTTGTACAATCCATGTGTGAAGTTACATACAAGTGACATGAACAAGAAAAATACTTATTGTAACCAAAAATATTCACAATTTTATATATAAAATACATTTATTTATTGTACAGTCATTCTGCAACTTTATTAGAAATTTATTCTTGCACTTTTTCCTTTTCTCTAGATCCCCCTTTTCTCTTATAGAAGGCCTGTGGATCTTCTCTGTGAAGCATCCGGCAATCATGTTCACGTTTCATTTACTTTGGTATCGTCGTTCCATCTCCTTGATATTCCGATGAAAACCTTCTTGTTCTTCCCACCAGCACCAAGGTTTTCAGACAAGTAGTCCAAATAGGAATGTAAAAAATGTAACTTCAAATTCATTAGACAACCCAAGGCTTTGAAACGTTTCAGCATGTTCTCCACGATGGACTTAAATTTTGATTCTTTGTTGTTACCTAGAAACGTACAAGACAGACACAGGAAAGGACATGATAACAGGTGTAGGGACCAACAAGGTGAGACAAGGGGTATCAGGATAGGGTCAAGTAGGTATGAATGTAGTAATGGGGCAGGCATAGAGAATTGTATGTGAATGTGAATTACAATAAATCACTAAGGAAAGGAATATGTGAGTGTGTGCCTAATGTAAACTAATATTGTACTGGCAAAATTATAGATGGAAAGGGAGAAGGGGAGGGGGGAGAGAGGAGGCTGTAATTGACTACAAGGGTATGAGTTATGAGTGATCATAGGGATAGTGTTACATAAGTGGAAATACCTATGGAGGACCGGATGTGTAAGCGCATACCTTATACAAACCTATAGAGTGCTGATGGGTGAGAGTGTGATGTTAGATATAAGACATCCTATAGTGAATAGTGAGCCGTAATCAAGTGCAACAGGGATATTTCACGTGACTATGGGAACCTGGAAGGTAAAGAAAGGGGAGAAAAAACTGTTAGACAAGGTAATCAGACATAATGTAACCAGTTGATCAGACATGATCACCTGGTTTGAGACCCCCTGCCTTACACTATATAGATATCATGTTCATTCCCCATCTATCTTGCTCAGGAGAGCATCTCCCTCCCCCGGCACCAAGAGCAGCTCATACTGAATTGTTACATTGACTAGTAACACTGCACACAGAAATGCACCTTAATATTCCACTGTTAACCCTTTCCTCCCAGCAGTAACACACAACTCCTCACCTTGATATCATGGTGATTTATGGTCAGAATGACTTCAATGCGATCAGTGATTTCTATTCTAGCTCTGCTCACATAGATTTTATATCCACACTCAACTATAGGCCGTTCTTCATATTTTGGGGGCTTTTAGTCAGATATACTAGTTTGTGCCTGTATAGTATTGGTGTAGATGGGAGTGTAGGGCATGGGTTACATGGCACTGTGGTGGAATACTGATGGGAGGTATTGGTGCTGTGTTTGATGCTTCTACTGGGTATTTTCCTACAAATACTGGAACAGCTCACTGCTTAGAATGATCCTTCCCAGCTCTATAATATATTATATATACCCCACAATGCAGGCTCACACACACATTTGTCTCAAGTGTGTTGTAGGGACACAGATACAGTCTTGGTCATGTGACTAAAGGCTACTTTACACACTGCGATATCGGTCCCGATATCGCTAGTGTGGGTACCCGCCCCCATCTGTTGCGCGACACGGGCAAATCGCTGCCCATGCCGCACAACACCGACCAGACCCGTCACACATACTTACCTGCCCGGCGACGTCGCTGTGTCCGGCGAACCGCCTCCTTTCTAAGGGGGCGGTCCGTGCGGCGTCACAGCGACGTCACTGAGCGACCGCCCAATAGCAGCGGAGGGGCGGAGATGAGTGGCCGGAACATCCCGCCCACCTCCTTCCTTCCTCATAGCGGCTGGGAGGCAGGTAAGGAGAGGTTCCTCGTTTCTGCGGTGTCACACGGAGCGATGTGTGCTACCGCAGGAGCGACGAACTACATCGTTACTGCTGCAGTAACGATAATCGAGAATGGAGACCCATGTCACCGATGAGCGATTTTGCACGTTTTTGCAACGATGCAAAATCGCTCATCGGTATCACACGCAGCAACATCGCTAATGCGGCCGGATGTGCGTCACAAATTCCGTGACCCCAACGACTCCGCATTAGCGATGTCGCAGCGTGTAAAGCCCCCTTTAGTGGGAGTGGTGTACAGGGTCTTAGCAGTAAAGAGTATTCCATATTTCTGCCAGATACCCACAGAGATATTGAAATCTGAAAAAAGAGACTTCTGCTCATTGAAGGTAAGAACTGCTCACATAGCGTTCAACTCCACAGCAAACGAGTGCTCTAGCACTGGCATCTCAGCAGGGATATTCCCCTACTACACATGTGTGTCTAGGTCACTGTGACAGTTTACAGGACATAACTCAGGGCACCTAGACAGAAGGCAGAGGGACTACTTTCTATTTCTGGTGTAGAGCTTAGTACAATATATATATATTTATACTATTACATGGGACACATGTACCTTGTATTACCATTATTCGCTGTATATGAACCCCTTTTCTCCGGGCATTATTTGTCTATAGCATTTTTCACGAACCTGAGGCAACTGAGAACCCTTCAGTGAAGGAATTCCACTAACCCTCACAATACCTACCAGGGGCCTCCCTGCAGTAACTCAGGTAGTTGTACCCATTCTCTTTCCGCATTCTATGTGTTCTTCTTCTTTCTTCTTTTTTTTCTTTTTTCTTCTTTTTATTTCTATCATGTAGTTCAGGGGTTTATAGATATATGTCCTGCATCTCATATTTCCTTTAGTGGTGCTTCTTACCCATTCTCATATCATTTACCCTAGTATTTCATGATCCTGAGGCGACTGAGAACCCTTTAATAAAGGAATCCTTTTTCACCTGAATTGTCAAGTGATACTTACCAGTGACTATCACGTAATGTTACAGGTAGTTCCATTTTCTTCCTCTTCTTTCTCTCCTTTCTTCTTTGTCACACGGTCCATTGTGTTATAGCCCACGTGTCATGATAACACTTGTACCATCTTTTCATTTAGATTCCACCTACAATTATTTACCGATTCCAGTTCTGGAATAGGCTTTCATCATCTACTCACTAGAATTCTCAAGTTCATAAGGTACTGAGACATATACATGTTCACACCATTATAAAGAACAAAGTATAAACATTGAGGTTTTTCTCACACCCATGTTCCTGTGTTCTTTGATATGATATGTGTTCATTTCCTTCACTATATAGGATTGCAAGTTTTCCATTTGTACCTTAATGGCAATGACGCTATACAATTGAACACATATCATCCTGTTATCCATATAGGTGTGTATTTACCTGCTTGACTATTTTTGGTTGTTTGATCCAGAATGTTTCTCCAGATAGGTCATGTGGAAATTTTCTTTCCTCAGTACAAATGTTTTCACTATGGCTTTGGAAAATTTTTTTGTATGTGCATCATGGTCATTTGACCCATTGTACTCTCAAGTAGCAATATATTGTACTGTTATGTTGTACTATGTACTAATTACGTGTTTATATGGTTTTGTAACCCTTTATGATCTTAGATAACTTTATCCTTGATAAAGACCTAAAAACAAGCTCGAAACGTTGGATGAATT
Source organism: Anomaloglossus baeobatrachus (assembly GCF_048569485.1). Classification (NCBI taxonomy): domain Eukaryota; kingdom Metazoa; phylum Chordata; class Amphibia; order Anura; family Aromobatidae; genus Anomaloglossus; species Anomaloglossus baeobatrachus. Next base: position 136,324 of record NW_027445013.1, read on the forward strand.
ATCCTTTTGCACAAATAAAGAATTTTCAGCATTCTAAGAGTTCTTTTCTTACGTTATTGATCACTATAGTGTGCCAGAGCTATTTCTATTGAATTAACTCTTATTTTTTCTGAGCACCTGCTATATACACAGTGAGCCAGACATATTCAATTTTCATTCAGAAGGCAGAGGGAAGCCTTAGCAGCTGAGCCTATATCTTGGCTTGTGAGCATTAGAACAGGCCGGCGATTACAGGGTAACATGAAAAATGTCCAGCTTGCATTATGACTAGAACATGACAATATCCTTTTAAGTACTAACCTATGATGCGTTCCTAAGCAGTTGATGTTATATGTTCTACATTTCATTTTCTGCATACTTTACAAGTAGTAGAATTTGCTTTGATATAGGCAACTGGATTTTCACAATGAAAAGGCAAAGGATAACGCCCGAAAAAGACGCCATACATTATGTCAGTGCCATCACTGACAAACCTGGATTGACCATGAAATACATCAATCCCCTTAAAGGTGAGTTAAAACAAGTTTTAACTAAATTGCCTTAATATTGTCATGCATTAGAATGACTGTCTTAGGTAATGATAAATATTTTCTACAGGAAGAGGAGTGTTTGCTGAAACTGAAATCGAAAAAGGGAGTTTTGTTGCAGAATATCGAGGTGAGCTCACGTATGCACTTACGATGGTAGACAACTACTCGAGATTTATGGTTGTGGTACAAGTCAAAGATCTAATGGCCCATACTGCAGCGAAGGTCTTCCAAGCACACTTATGCAGACCTCATGGCTACTCAGAGAGAGTCCTCACAGATCAAGGCACTGCCTTTGAAGCGGAAATCTTCAAGGACTTCTGCAGCTTTTACCGATGCAGGAAGATGCGTACTACACCCTACCATGCTCAAACCAATGGTTATCAACCTGCTCAGGACTTTACCCCATATTCCAGATGTGGCCTTACAAGTGATTTATAGAGGGGTAACAATACGTTGGGATCATCGGATCTAATCTCCCTTTTTATACACCCTAAAATCTTGTTTGCGTTAGAATAAACAATAACATCATAAAGGTATAGCAGTACCGTTTCAAAGTTTCGGTGTCCCAAGCAGCATTCCATCAGCCTCTGGAAGGTTCCTGGCAAATTGCACAGCTCGAAGGGCATGCTTTTGAACTCGCAGAGACCCATCGGGGTGGCAAAGGCGGTCTTCTTCCGGTCTGCCTCAGCAACGGACACTTGCCAATAGTGACTAGTGAGATCAAGGGTAGAAAAATAATTTGCAGTTGTCAATGCAGCTAGCTATTCCTCAATACAGGGGAGTGGTGCTGTCCTTCTTCTTTAACAGGACCAACGGAGCTGCCCAGAGGCTACAACTGTCACGGATAACCCCAGCCTCCTTCATGTTGCTCAACATGTCCTTGGTACACTGGTAATGTGCAGGTAGATTTGGCTTATATCTCTCTTTGATGGGTGGGTGTGCACTTGTGGGGATGTAGTGTTTGACCCCTTTTATTTTTCAAAAGTCTAGCGGATGTTTGCTGAAGACTTGCTCGTATTCTTGCACTAGCCTGTAGACCCCCTTCTTGTGATGTGAAGGTGTGGAGTCAGTGCCTACGTGTAATTCCTTACACCACTCCTCTGGCTGACTTGGTGAGCTGTCACTGAATGGGTGGGCTGAAGCAATGGTGGATGCTGCTGTTTGGATAGCATGTGTATCTACTGAGAACAGCTTATCAATGGTGGCAAATCGGAGCAGCTTAATCTTTTGCTCTCCGCAGTTCAACACTCTCATGGGCACTCTTCCCTTCCATATTAATGAATAAAACTATGATGTAAATAGCATATAGATACCCCACAAATGCAGATAAAAGTAGGTTATGGGAAAAGGGGGAAGAGAGAAACAGGAAAATAGTGGAATAAAGTATAACTTCCAGGTGGGAGAGGAAATGGCAGCACAGCCAATGGAGGTGAAGCAAGGGGAGCCTGCAACTAAAGAGTTGAGAGCGTTATCACATGGTGACTGAGCCTGATTGTAACGGGAGCATAGAGGTGCCGATCCTGTCTTACCTGCGTTGGTGTAGAAGTGGGTGTCCTGTGGTGGAGTCAGCTATGTGCAGTGGTGGCCGTGGGTTCTTTTATGTGCGACCGTAGTAATAGCTGTGCCCACTTCCTGTATGGGAGTGGAATGCAGTGAGGCTAATGGAACGCACGCCTGCGCATTTGTGTTTAACGTCGCGCATGTGCAGAACGGAGAAAAGGCTGCGCTCACTTCCTAATGAAAGGGAGTGAGACGCAGCTGGGAAGGGAAGGGAAAAGATTAGGGTTTGGGGATGATGAAAGGGCTTTCTACGGGCAAGGATGGCAAAGGGTGGCAGTGACGGAAAGTCAAGCAGATGGTCCTGTCCTGTCCTGTCCGTCCGTCTTTTTGTATCATGAATTGGAAAGACTGCAAGGGGGAGGGGAGGTGCTTGTGCCCAAAAGGAGGAGTTATTCAGATTCATTGCAGTGGGCGGCGGCTGCAAAAAGTACCATTCTCCTTGTTTTTGCTCTGCAAAACAGCCTTTTCAAGGGTTTGGCTTGGGTGACAAAATGTCTTCTGTAGGCGTGGGTTTGTCTCCCTCTCCCTAAGATGTGTCCGGTATAGGCCAGGGTGCCACTCAAGGCCGTAACCAATTCGGGTTATAGCTTCTCAGCCTTTTGGCTAAGATCAAGTGTAGTTTCGGAGGACGCTACCTTGGTCGGTACTGGAAGGTGCCTGGGATTGCACGTCTGCCGGCCTTGAGGGAGTGTGTGCGCCTTCTGGTGACACATAGCCCTCTTGTGCCTGGACGGTTCCCAGGCAACGGGAGGCGATCACCTTTGTTATTTTGAAGTCCTACTGATAAACAGAAAAAAAAAAAATTAAATCTGTTCTTATCAGTTTAATATCTGATACGTCCCCTCTCTAGGGACCATATATTAAATGGATTTTTAGAACAAGGAGATGGAAAAAATCTTGCTCTGTCCACTCCACGCATTGACCTGGTATTGCAGTACCTCCAGGACCGGTGCACCCCTTCTTAACCGAGTTTCCAAAAGCAGAACTCAATTCACCTGATTCAAATGAGCCTCATTAGTGAATTGAAAGAAAGCAAAAACTTTATATGCACCTCAATTTGGCCAATTCACTTTTCACACTTTCACCCTTTTTTTTTATCTTTCACACCTTTTACTTGCTTTATTGATGCAAAAGCTGTGCCAAATAGCAAACTCATCTCCACTCAACTTGACCAACTCTGCTATGTCCCGTGCAGTATCTTATTCTCAGTCTTATCTAGATCATTTGCAATTGAATAGAATAGATCCCTTTTGGACACATTGGATTTAGCTGCTGCAGTGACTGCAGGTGTTAGAAGATGCAGACTTGGCATCAGGTGCTGTCTATCAGATTCCACTCCAATTAAAGCTTCCATTGTTTTTCGGTGTTTTCTTTGAGCAATGATGATGTCTTTAGTGATCTGTTGGCTCCCTCTCCTGGAGGAAGAGTTTGCTTGCTCTTGGACTTTCAAAAAGAGAGGTCATGATAGACATTTAGCTTCTGAGCCCAATTGGGGACAGTCATGGGTGATGAATGTTTTGCAACCTGCTGCGAAGCCTGATACCGCAATATAAGGAACGTCAAATACTAAGAATGGGCGGCCTATGAAAGAATTAGTACTTTCATTAAGCATACTTAAACGGCTAATTGGGAATAGACAAACTGTAAAAAGCCCTCTGAGAAAGCCCCTCTCTATCCTTTGTCAGTAAGCTTTTCTGTAGTCTGCCTGTTGATGTATTTTCCGTTTGAACAGTGCACAACATGAAGTGACGGAACACTGGCTTGTCACAATGTCCCCCGCTGACATCACAATAGCGCTGCTGCCTAGAAAGCCAGCTGCGCAGCAGAAGTTGCTCTTTGGGTGGGATGGTGGGCTAATGTATCTATTCCTGCTTGGTGAGAGTTTGACATGATCTAGAGCAACGAGTTCCAGCGGCTAGCGGTTGATTATTGGCTGTAATGGGGCTTTCTGGCTGGTGCTAGCCTTTCTTCTTAGCACACAGGAACCACAATCCCTACACCATGCTTCGATGGATTCTCTCATCCCAGCCCAGTAAAACTACATATTTCACACAGTTATAGGCAGCCCATGGGCATTCACCTGGATTAAAACCCATAACAGCTCATAGACCAAACAATCAATCTACCACTGGACCAAAGACAGGAAGCTAAATCCACTGCCTGCGGTAACTAACTTAATCCTATAGGCTACTCACACAACAAACCCAAGAGAAAGGAAAAAAACATGGCTTCGATTATCCATCCAATGAAAACGCATAACCATTGTGAGCCATTGGACAATGCAATTGCACACATGGTGACATGGTGCACGGCCCAATGAATCAAGTCTGTACTTCATATTCACGGTTTAAGCCCTTGGGTTTTAATGTGTCCAGAGTACATATCCAGAAAGATTCCCTTTTTTTGTGCTAAGCACAAGTCAACAATACATTGTAAGCAGATTCTATTACCAGTCCCACACCATTTTGTGACGCATAATCACACAGTGGCCCAATTAAGATTCCAAGTCATCGAACATGTCCCAGCCATACGCAGAGGAGGCAATAGAATTAGGAAGCTCAAAGAAAGGGAATCTTTCTGGATATATACTCTGGGCACGTTGGAACCCAAGGGCTTAAACCATGAATATGAAGAACCGACTTGATTCATTGGGCCGTGCACATTTTTTCTAACGCCCGGTTCTTTTTCGTGTTCACACTATATATGGTTCCACTATGTATGGAGTTCCATTCTTCCTTGTTTTTTATTTGTCATGTTTGTCATGTCTGATCAACTGGTTACATTATGTCTGATTACCTTGTCTAACAGTTTTTTCTCCCCTTTCTTTACCTTCCATGTTCCCATAGTCACGTGAAATATCCCTGTTGCACTTGATTACGGCTCACTATTCACTATAGGATGTCTTATATCTAACATCACACTCTCACCCATCAGCACTCTATAGGTTTGTATAAGGTATGCGCTTACACATCCGGTCCTCCATAGGTATTTCCACTTATGTAACACTATCCCTATGATCACTCATAACTCATACCCTTGTAGTCAATTACATCCTCCTCTCTCCCCCCCTCCCCTTCTCCCTTTCCATCTATAATTTTGCCATATATACTAGCAAACACTCAGTGTACCTAGTGGCATCCTATTCGTGGCTATTGGACCTTGCTATAGTCCCACTAGTGCCAAGACATTTGCAGAGCGCATCTGCCTGCGTTGCACACTCCAACTAATTATAAGTAAGCCATTATACTAGCAAACACTCAGTGTACCTAGTGGCATCCTATACGTGGCTATTGGACCTTGCTATAGTCCCACTAGTGCCAAGACATTTGCAGAGCACATCTGCCTGCGTTGCACACTCCAACTAATTATAAGTAAGCCATTATACTAGCAAACACTCAGTGTACCTAGTGGCATCCTATACGTGGCTATTGGACCTTGCTATAGTCCCACTAGTGCCAAGACATTTGCAGAGCGCATCTGCCTGCGTTGCACACTCCAACTAATTATAAGTAAGCCATTATACTAGCAAACACTCAGTGTACTTAGTGGCATCCTATACGTGGCTATTGGACCTTGCTATAGTCCCACTAGTGCCAAGACATTTGCAGAGCGCATCTGCCTGCGTTGCACACTCCAACTAATTATAAGTAAGCCATTATACTAGCAAAAACTCAGTGTACCTAGTGGCATCCTATCTGTGGCTATTGGACTTTGCTATAGTCCCACTAGTGCAAAGACATTTGCAGAGCACGTCTGCCTGCATTGCACACTCCAACTTTTTTAAACTAAGCAATTTTACTAGCAAACACTCAGTGTACCTAGTGGCATCCTATACGTGGCTATTGGACTTTGCTATAGTCCCACTAGTGCCAAGACATTTGCAGAGCGCATCTGCCTGCGTTGCACACTCCAACTAATTTTAACTTAGCCATTATACTAGCAAACACTCAGTGTACCTAGTGGCATCCTATACGTGGCTATTGGACTTTGCTATAGTCCCACTAGTGCCAAGACATTTGCAGAGCGCATCTGCCTGCGTTGCACACTCCAACTAATTATAAGTAAGCCATTATACTAGCAAACACTCAGTGTACCTAGTGGCATCCTATACGTGGCTATTGGACCTTGCTATAGTCCCACTAGTGCCAAGACATTTGCAGAGCGCATCTGCCTGCGTTGCACACTCCAACTAATTATAAGTAAGCCATTATACTAGCAAACACTCAGTGTACCTAGTGGCATCCTATACGTGGCTATTGGACTTTGCTATAGTCCCACTAGTGCCAAGACATTTGCAGAGCGCATCTGCCTGCGTTGCACACTCCAACTAATTATAAGTAAGCCATTATACTAGCAAACACTCAGTGTACCTAGTGGCATCCTATACGTGGCTATTGGACCTTGCTATAGTCCCACTAGTGCCAAGACATTTGCAGAGCGCATCTGCCTGCGTTGCACACTCCAACTAATTATAAGTAAGCCATTATACTAGCAAATACTCAGTGTACCTAGTGGCATCCTATCTGTGGCTATTGGACTTTGCTATAGTCCCACTAGTGCCAAGACATTTGCAGAGCGCATCTGCCTGCGTTGCACACTCCAACTAATTATAAGTAAGCCATTATACTAGCAAACACTCAGTGTACCTAGTGGCATCCTATACGTGGCTATTGGACTTTGCTATAGTCCCACTAGTGCCAAGACATTTGCAGAGCGCATCTGCCTGCGTTGCACACTCCAACTAATTATAAGTAAGCCATTATACTAGCAAACACTCAGTGTACCTAGTGGCATCCTATACGTGGCTATTGGACTTTGCTATAGTCCCACTAGTGCCAAGACATTTGCAGAGCGCATCTGCCTGCGTTGCACACTCCAACTAATTTTAACTTAGCCATTATACTAGCAAACACTCAGTGTACCTAGTGGCATCCTATACGTGGCTATTGGACTTTGCTATAGTCCCACTAGTGCCAAGACATTTGCAGAGCGCATCTGCCTGCGTTGCACACTCCAACTCATTATAACTAAGTTGCATTGTCAGGGATATTTATTCTTTATTATTCTGCTGTTAATAAAGCTAGACCACCACTGCAATCTTCACCACCTCTCAATTTTTACTACCACATTTTCAGTCCACAATCTTGTCGCAATCAACATGAGTGGCAAAATGACAGATGCTGGTGGAAAGGGGAAGAGGCGTGGTGGAAAAGGCAAAAAAGGTTTTGTCTGTGGGGAAAGTGGCAAAGCTCCATTATCATCTGCTGAAGATAGACCATCTACCAGCAAAAGTAAGATGTCTACTACTTACCGTGGACAATCCGATGTGCTCCCTTTTTTACGGACACGAACAACAGGAAGAAAGGTAGATGATGGGCAAAAAAGGAAAATGCTTGAATGGATCTCAAGTGGTCCAACAAGTGCCCTCTCAGCCACTTCAAGTACCGCATCCAAAAAACACCAGTCCTCTGAGTTGTCATCCCAATCACACTTGATTTCTCCCAGCTCTGAAGTCTCCATCAGCCCTGCACAGTATGGTGGAACTGAGATGGCTGAGTCTGCAGAGCTGTTCAGTCACACTATAGCCTGGGAATCAGAGGTCTGCTCCCAAGCTACAGTGAGTACAGAACAGGAAATGGTCTGCAGTGATGCCCAGAACCTTTGTGACTCTGATTCAGGCCGTGAGGACCAAGTTTCTGAGCATAATGTTGACCCTTTGTCACAAACTGTAACACCTGTGGTTATAGACAATGAGGAACATACTGATGAAGATGAGACGCAGATACCCGATTGGGATGACAACTTAAATATTCGGTCAGGGCAAGAAGAGGCTCGGTCTGAGGGGGAGGGGAGTGCAAACACAACAATTGATGATGAAGTTCTAGATCCCACCTACTGTCAACCCCCAGTCAGGCACTCGAGGAGGTCAACAGAGGCGGTGGAGGAGGATGCAACCGACGACGAAGTTACCTTGCGCCTTCCTGGACAGAGTCGGAGCACTGGTAGCACGTCTACAACTGCATCCTCAGCCACCACTCTGCCTATGAGCATTATTCGGGGTGGATCAACAGGTCGCATGGCCTCTAAGCCTTGCCTAGCCTGGTCCTTTTTTGACATAGAAAAAGATCGCCCAAATCATGTGATATGTAAAATTTGTCATGATTCTCTTAGTAGAGGTCAAAACCTCAGCAGTTTGACAACTTCTTCCATGAATCGTCACATGAATAAATATCATAGGTCCCGGTGGGAAGCTCACTGTGCTGCAATGCTGCAAGAGCGAACCATCCACCGCCCGCCCCTTCCAGTGCATCCGCGCGCTCTTCATCTTCTAGGACTGTGGGGACAGCTGTCACACCTGTTTTTCCACGCCAAACTTCCACCACTGTAACCGCAACAGGCAGTTTGCTTGTAAGGTCGTCAGTTGGTTTGGAAGGGGAAACAAGTGAGTGTGTACAGCTCTCTCAGACATCGATAGAACCAACGTTGGATGAAGGCAACATCATGTCTCCGCCTGCACTTTCCTCACAAACCTGCATTTTTCCAGGGACACCCTACTCAACACCGTCTACACACAGCAGCCAGATCTCTGTCCCTCAGATGTGGTCAAATAAAAGGCCACTTCCTCCGACCCATGACAAAGCTAAGAGGTTGACTCTATCCCTCTGTAAGCTGTTGGCTACCGAAATGCTGCCTTTCCGCCTAGTGGACACACAGGATTTTAGAGACCTTATGTCTGTCGCTGTGCCCCAGTACCAGATGCCTAGTCGCCACTACTTCTCTAAGAAAGGTGTGCCCGTGCTACACCAGCATGTCGCACACAACATCACCGCTTCCTTGAGAAACTCTGTGTGTGAACGGGTGCATTTCACCACCGATACTTGGACCAGTAAGCATGGACAGGGACGTTACATGTCGCTGACTGGGCACTGGGTAACTATGGTGATAGATGGTGAAGGGTCTGCTGCACAAGTCTTGCCGTCCCCACGACTTGTGTGTCAATCCTCTGTCTGTCCAAGTTCCGCCACAGCTTCTGCATCCTCCACCTCATCTGGGTCCTCCACCTCCGCCCCAAGCCTGCCTGGTCAGGCCACCAGCGTTCTCACTGCGCAGAAGGAATCACGCACGCCTCATTACTATGCTGGCAGCAGAGCGTAACGGCATCAGGCGGTCTTTAGCTTGACATGTCTTGGGAATAAGAGTCACACAGCTGAGGAGTTGTGGTCAGCTCTGCGGTCCGAGTTTAATAAATGGTTGTCTCCACTCAACCTGCAGCCTGGTAAGGCCGTGTGCGACAATGCTGCAAACCTGGGTGCGGCACTTCGCCTGGGCATTGTGACACACGTACCTTGTATGGCTCACGTGTTGAACCTTGTCGTCCAGCAATTTTTAACACACTATCCCGGCCTAGATGGCCTTCTGAACAGGGCACGAAAACTGTCAGCTCACTTCCGCCGTTCAAGCGCCGCAGCAGAGCGACTTGCATCGCTCCAGAAGTCTTTCGGCCTGCCGGTTCATCGCCTGAAATGCGATGTGGCGACACGCTGGAATTCAACTCTCCACATGTTACAGCGACTGTGGCAGCACCGCAGAGCCCTGGTGCAATACGTCATGACGTATAGCCTGGGCCAACGAGATGCAGAGGTGGGGCAGATCACCCTGATGGAGTGGTCTCAGATCAAGGACCTATGCACCCTTCTGCACAGTTTCGACATGGCGACGAATATGTTTAGCTCTGACAATGCCATTATCAGCATGACGATTCCAGTCATTTACATGCTGGAGCACACGCTAAACACTATTCGGAGTCAGGGGGTGGGACAACATGAAGGGGAGGAACTACAGGAGGATTCATATGCGCAAGGGACAACAACATCACCAAGGTCCAGACGTTCATCATCACCAACGCAGCAGGCATGGGACCATGGGGAACAGGGATCGACAAGGGCGCATAGTAGCAGGCGAAATGTTGAGCAAGGTGCAGGAGAACATGAAGAAATGGAGGACGAACTGTCCATGGACATGGAAGACTCAGCGGATGAGGGAGACCTTGGTCAAATTTCAGTTGAAAGAGGTTGGGGGGAGATGTCAGAGGAAGAAAGAACGGGTAGCACCTCTATGCCACAAACACAGCGTGGACTTGGTCCGCATGGCTGCGCAAGACACATGAGTGCCTTTTTGTTGCACTACCTCCAACATGACAGTCGTATTGTCAAAATTAGAAGTGATGATGACTACTGGATTGCCACACTATTAGATCCCCGGTACAAGTCCAAATTTTGTGACATAATTCCAGCCATAGAAAGGGACGCACGTATGCAGGAGTATCAGCAGAAGCTGTTACTCGATCTTAGCTCGGCTTTTCCACCAAACAACCGTGCAGGTGCAGGGAGGGAATCTCCCAGTTGTAACTTGACAAACATGGGACGGTCTCGTCATCTTCAACAGTCTACCCGTACCAGTAGGACCGTATCTGGTGCCGGTAACAGCAATTTTATGGAATCTTTTCATAATTTTTTTAGACCCTCTTTTGCAAGGCCACCAGAGACAACAAGTCTGACACATACTCAACGGCTGGAGAGGATGATACAGGAGTATCTCCAAATGAACATCGATGCCATGGCTGTGCAACTGGAGCCTTGCTCCTTTTGGGCTTCAAACCTAGAAAAATGGCCAGAGCTCTCCAGTTACGCCTTGGAGATTTTGTCGTGTCCAGCTGCCAGCGTTGTCTCTGAACGTGTATTCAGTGCTGCTGCACTTTCCCCACAGACAAAACCTTTTTTGCCTTTTCCACCACGCCTCTTCCCCTTTCCACCAGCATCTGTCATTTTGCCACTCATGTTGATTGCGACAAGATTGTGGACTGAAAATGTGGTAGTAAAAATTGAGAGGTGGTGAAGATTGCAGTGGTGGTCTAGCTTTATTAACAGCAGAATAATAAAGAATAAATATCCCTGACAATGCAACTTAGTTATAATGAGTTGGAGTGTGCAACGCAGGCAGATGCGCTCTGCAAATGTCTTGGCACTAGTGGGACTATAGCAAAGTCCAATAGCCACGTATAGGATGCCACTAGGTACACTGAGTGTTTGCTAGTATAATGGCTAAGTTAAAATTAGTTGGAGTGTGCAACGCAGGCAGATGCGCTCTGCAAATGTCTTGGCACTAGTGGGACTATAGCAAAGTCCAATAGCCACGTATAGGATGCCACTAGGTACACTGAGTGTTTGCTAGTATAATGGCTTACTTATAATTAGTTGGAGTGGGCAACGCAGGCAGATGCGCTCTGCAAATGTCTTGGCACTAGTGGGACTATAGCAAAGTCCAATAGCCACGTATAGGATGCCACTAGGTACACTGAGTGTTTGCTAGTATAATGGCTAAGTTAAAATTAGTTGGAGTGTGCAACGCAGGCAGATGCGCTCTGCAAATGTCTTGGCACTAGTGGGACTATAGCAAAGTCCAATAGCCACGTATAGGATGCCACTAGGTACACTGAGTGTTTGCTAGTATAATGGCTTACTTATAATTAGTTGGAGTGTGCAACGCAGGCAGATGCGCTCTGCAAATGTCTTGGCACTAGTGGGACTATAGCAAAGTCCAATAGCCACGTATAGGATGCCACTAGGTACACTGAGTGTTTGCTAGTATAATGGCTTACTTATAATTAGTTGGAGTGTGCAACGCAGGCAGATGCGCTCTGCAAATGTCTTGGCACTAGTGGGACTATAGCAATGTCCAATAGCCACGTATAGGATGCCACTAGGTACACTGAGTGTTTGCTAGTATAATGGCTTACTTATAATTAGTTGGAGTGTGCAACGCAGGCAGATGCGCTCTGCAAATGTCTTGGCACTAGTGGGACTATAGCAAAGTCCAATAGCCACGTATAGGATGCCACTAGGTACACTGAGTGTTTGCTAGTATAATTGCTTAGTTTAAAAAAGTTGGAGTGTGCAATGCAGGCAGACGTGCTCTGCAAATGTCTTTGCACTAGTGGGACTATAGCAAAGTCCAATAGCCACGTATAGGATGCCACTAGGTACACTGAGTGTTTGCTAGTATAATGGCTTACTTATAATTAGTTGGAGTGTGCAACGCAGGCAGATGCGCTCTGCAAATGTCTTGGCACTAGTGGGACTATAGCAAGGTCCAATAGCCACGTATAGGATGCCACTAGGTACACTGAGTGTTTGCTAGTATAATGGCTTACTTATAATTAGTTGGAGTGTGCAACGCAGGCAGATGCGCTCTGCAAATGTCTTGGCACTAGTGGGACTATAGCAAAGTCCAATAGCCACAGATAGGATGCCACTAGGTACACTGAGTGTTTGCTAGTATAATGGACCTGACATTACCTCTCTACTAACCAGAATCCCACAATGTCTGTCTGCTATTTCATCCTTCTTCTCTGTGCGATTCCTAAAACTTAACATGGACAAAACAGAATTCATTGTCTTTCCTCCTCCTCACTCATCTCCTCCAACAAGCCTTTCCATCAAACTCGATGGTTGCTTACTCTCCCCAGTCTCACAAGCTCGTTGCCTTGGAGTGACCCTCGACTCTGCTCTATCCTTCAAGCCACACATCCAAGCCCTCTTCACCTCATGCCGATTACAACTCAAAAACATCTCCCGGATCCGTGCTTTCCTTAACCAAGAATCATCAAAAACATTAGTGCATGCCTTCATCATCTCCCGCCTCGACTACTGCAACCTCCTGCTCTCTGGCCTCCCTTCCAACACTCTTGCACCCCTCCAATCTATCCTAAACTCTGCGGCCCGCTTAATCCACCTCTCCCCTCACTACTCCCCAGCCTCGCCACTCTGCCAATCCCTTCACTGGCTTCCCATCACCCAACGACTCCAGTTCAAAACACTAACTATGACATACAAAGCCATGCACAACCTGTCTCCTCCCTACATCTGTGACCTAGTCTCCCGGTACCTACCTGCACGCAACCTCAGATCCTCACAAGATCTCCTTCTCTGCTCCTCCCTTATCTCCTCTTCCCACAATCGCGTACAAGATTTCTCCCGTGCATCCCCCATACTTTGGAATGCTCTACCTCAGCACATCAGACTCTCCCCTACCGTGGAAAGCTTCAAGAGGAACCTCAAGACCCACCTCTTCCAACAAGCCTATAACCTACAACAGCCCTCAGTCCAGTAGACCACTGCGCAACCAGCTCTGTCCTCACCTATTGTACCATCACCCATTCCCTGTAGACTGTAAGCCCTCGCGGGCAGGGTCCTCTCTCCTCCTGTACCAGTCTGTTATGTACTGTTAATGATTGTTGTACGTATACCCTTTCACTTGTAAAGCGCCATGGAATAAATGGCGCTATAATAATAAATAATAATAATAATAATAATAATGGCTTACTTATAATTAGTTGGAGTATGCAACGCAGGCAGATGCGCTCTGCAAATGTCTTGGCACTAGTGGGACTATAGCAAGGTCCAATAGCCACGTATAGGATGCCACTAGGTACACTGAGTGTTTGCTAGTATAATGGCTTACTTATAATTAGTTGGAGTGTGCAACGCAGGCAGATGCGCTCTGCAAATGTCTTGGCACTAGTGGGACTATAGCAAGGTCCAATAGCCACGTATAGGATGCCACTAGGTACACTGAGTGTTTGCTAGTATAATGGCTTACTTATAATTAGTTGGAGTGTGCAACGCAGGCAGATGCGCTCTGCAAATGTCTTGGCACTAGTGGGACTATAGCAAAGTCCAATAGCCACAGATAGGATGCCACTAGGTACACTGAGTGTTTGCTAGTATAATGGCTTACTTATAATTAGTTGGAGTGTGCAACGCAGGCAGATGCGCTCTGCAAATGTCTTGGCACTAGTGGGACTATAGCAAAGTCCAATAGCCACGTATAGGATGCCACTAGGTACACTGAGTGTTTGCTAGTAAAATTGCTTAGTTTAAAAAAGTTGGAGTGTGCAATGCAGGCAGACGTGCTCTGCAAATGTCTTTGCACTAGTGGGACTATAGCAAAGTCCAATAGCCACGTATAGGATGCCACTAGGTACACTGAGTGTTTGCTAGTATAATGGCTAAGTTAAAATTAGTTGGAGTGTGCAACGCAGGCAGATGCGCTCTGCAAATGTCTTGGCACTAGTGGGACTATAGCAAAGTCCAATAGCCACGTATAGGATGCCACTAGGTACACTGAGTGTTTGCTAGTATAATGGCTTACTTATAATTAGTTGGAGTGTGCAACGCAGGCAGATGCGCTCTGCAAATGTCTTGGCACTAGTGGGACTATAGCAAAGTCCAATAGCCACGTATAGGATGCCACTAGGTACACTGAGTGTTTGCTAGTATAATGGCTAAGTTAAAATTAGTTGGAGTGTGCAACGCAGGCAGATGCGCTCTGCAAATGTCTTGGCACTAGTGGGACTATAGCAAAGTCCAATAGCCACGTATAGGATGCCACTAGGTACACTGAGTGTTTGCTAGTATAATGGCTTACTTATAATTAGTTGGAGTGTGCAACGCAGGCAGATGCGCTCTGCAAATGTCTTGGCACTAGTGGGACTATGGCAAAGTCCAATAGCCACGTATAGGATGCCACTAGGTACACTGAGTGTTTGCTAGTATAATGGCTTACTTATAATTAGTTGGAGTGTGCAACGCAGGCAGATGCGCTCTGCAAATGTCTTGGCACTAGTGGGACTATAGCAAAGTCCAA